>NW_024039416.1:0-20000 GCF_016077235.1 Cyprinodon tularosa | reverse complement strand
CATACAGTTTTGGTTTGTTCCTAAAAAGTTAAAAACAATCCACTGGACTTTGTTTCCAAGTTTGAAGACGTTTCTCTTCCATCCAGGAAGATTTTTCAATTCCAAATGTCAGAAATAGCGTTTAGTTCCAGGTTTTATCCAGCAGCCCAACAAAGCCTGGTTTTAGTTTAGAAAACATGCAAATAGAAACGGATGAACGGGTCCCCCCCTTTGGAATGGGGGTCGTTTGGAACGCCCCATACCTGTCTATGTCTCTGAAGGGGGGGTCTACGAAGTGTATGAGAAGAAAAGAAAGGCCTCAGAAAAGGCAGATATATTGCAGAAGGCTCGGCGCAAGGCATTATGGGGATTTGCCATCACAGCGGCGAATAATAACAAAGATGGCGCAGGCGCCGCGCGGTGGAGGAGGATTTACGTGACAAACGGAGCAAAAAGCAGTGATCATCTGTCCGAACGGTCAGTTAACTGATTTCGCCATAACTTTCACTACATAGTCCCCGCTGTATGTGGATGCAGTGAGCTTGTATGAGTTATGGGAACAGCACCCTTTAAACAGAGCGTGCACGAGCCCATTTTCCTCGTGCACGCTCTTGCACGGTGAGGGCGGGTCTTTTAAAAAAATTTGTGAAAATCCTCCAAAATACCTTTAATTTGAGCAGGTAAATGAGACAAAGTGTGATAATTAGATATACATTTTAAATAAGAAACATTTCTTGTTGTTTTTTTTAATCAACTGGCTAAATTTAATGGAAACAACATATTAAAATACAATTTAAATATTTTAGTTTGGGTGTATTTGGGTTTAAATGAAGAAAATAACCTTTATCTTTATAAATAATCAGAAGCAGGTTTATTCGCCACGTTTGGGCTCAAAAGAACTAAATATTTAATGCTGGGATTCGATTAGGGCGAAAATAATTATTCGCATTAATCATAATTAATAAATTATTGAAATAATCAACTAATTTATAATCGATTAACCGTTAACTGGATATAGAGACTGTAAAACCTGCCTTTAACTGACAGATCAACTCCTAGAGCAGCAATTATACCAAGATTACAAAAAATATTTAATGGAAACAACAAATTTTAATAAAAATTGGCTTATTTGTATTTCTATTTTTGCAATAACTTTTTATTTTCTTAAGGCAGCAGTTCTTAAACATTTCAGCCTGTGGTCCCAAAACTCACAACACAACAGACTAACAGCCCCCTAAACACCAATATAATTAATTCATCCTAAATTGATTTATACGTATAAAACGAAGAAATTGTAGTTTTTTTTTTTTATGACATGAAATTATTTCATTCATCATTTTAAATGTATTTTAATTATTTAATCATGCATTCTGTCATTAATCTAATATTATGTAAATATGTGCTGTAGATGAATAAATAATTGTTACATCTACTTATTTCATGATATATTTTGGCGTCATGGATTACATCACAATGATTGTGAAAACCAGCTCACCATCGTCCACAGGAAACCACTGTGTTATAATTCACCTGGTCAGCAGTTACCTGAGATTTCAGCTGAAACGTGATGTCACAGATTTCTCCTTTACAGATCAGACCTTAAAGATGCGACAGAAGCGATAAAATGAGAATAGATGTGAGCAGAATGAGGTTCATGTGACTCTTCTGGGTAAAACTCACTAACGGCGTGGTGCACTGGAGCTGACCTTCGCTGCTCTGGGCTGAACTTCATGTGGTTCTGCTGCTGCCAGAGAGATTAAGCCTTATGAGGAAAATTAAAGACAGTCGTTAAACCCTGAAATAAACCATTGTTTGTTTCTGAGTTCCTCAATCGGTTTGGTGAAGGAGAGTCGCAGAAAAACCCAGAGAGCAGAGAGATTTCCAAACACAAAGAAGAACTAAAGCAGAATTACAATCCTGGACCTCAGTGAGTTTTAGTTTTCTGCAGGTTTCTGCAGACGGTTGCTGAAGGAAATCCTGGAAACTCGGCCTTGAGCGCTTTAACCTGCTGGACAGCATTTATTTTTAATTATTATTCTAATTATTAATTAATCAATTATTATTCGGATAGCCGGAGATTTTTTTGAAGAAAACTTTAAGAAATTAAACCAGGTGAAACTCAAACTTTTCCACTTGACGAGTTCTGGATAGAGTGATGTCAGAAAGTTAGCTTCATGCCAAAATGCAAGACTTCATTTAAATTCCATTCTATTCAGTGTATTTCTATAGCTCCAATTCACATCATGTCATCTCAGGTCACTTTCCAGTTCACCAGATCATCCAGTCAGATTGATTCAAAGTTTTCTATCTAAGGAAAACCAGCTGGTTGCATCGACTCATTGACTCTTCAGCAATCCCTCACACTAAGCATGCTTGTAGCGACAGTGGAGAGGAAAAACTCCCTTTGAACAGGAAGAAACCTCCAGCAGAACCAGGCTCAGTGTGAGCGGCCATCTGCTGAGGCCCACTGGGGTTCAAGGAGACAGAAGCAGACCTAGAAAAAGAAGCATAGATACAAATGGCAACTGTCAACCAGCTCCACAGGCGGCCCCGTCCAGGAAACACACGGCCAGGCAGACGAGCTCCGAGCCAGCTCCCATGTCAGAGGATGAAGAGAGCACATCCAGTTAGTCACAGTCAGAGAAACAGGACTACACTGGAAAACAGGCCAAGCTCCAACATCTAGAAACAAAGGTGTTGATGGCAGCAGCACAGCTGATATTTCTCTCCAGGATGGAGTCACAGCCAAACAGGAACAGACCAGATAAAGCTACTATGAGAAAAAACAGAGAATTTAAAGTCATAGTGAAATCATATTTAAATGTCAAACCATTCTGACTTAAACATGTATATAAAAGTTCTCTCTATCAGACCATATTGTACCAAAAATTAGAAAATTTCTATTGAAAAGGAAAAAAAAAATCCTGTCTTAAAATCTGTGTTTTTTTTCGTTATCTTCTGCAGGCCAGTTAGTTCTACGTCAGCCTGAACACCTAAATTCAGCCAATCATATATCAACGGTCATCTGTCAATCAAATGCTTTCGGTCATAGCATCTTGATTCATGTGTCGCAGCTAATATACGCAACGGTTGAAACCAGAATCCTTTCCTTTCCCATTGAGTTGCGTCCCAGTGTTCACGGGGATGGACGTCTGTGTCTTCGGCAGGCGTAGAGCTAACAGAACTGGCAGCGTTGCGAGGCAAGGGCTCAAACATGTACGGCTGGAAGCCTTCTACACCAAACCAAGCTTCTGCCGCCCTGGCGTCCTCTTCCACAACATCTTCGTCCCCGCTTTCCTCCTCTAAATAAAAAATGGATGACGGAGGAGACTCATCCACGACCTCCGACACTAAACTCTCCTCCTCTTGCATGTTTCCGCTGTCCATAGCGTTCCTTGACAGTGTCGTTTCTAAGTCACCAATTTAGTGCTACTTGGTCCCAATGGAATTTCCCATTGTGAACCTGCTAGCACTAAGTTGCTAACTGGTTAGCAAGATGCTTCCCACAAACTGGCTACAACCAAACTTGCTTGAGAACCTTCTGCCACAACAATTGATAATCGACCAATCACATTCACGTTATTCACTTGTGTAAATTTGGGCATCACTCGGAGAATTCAGGAATGCATCATTTGGAACGGCCGCTTCCCTACGACTTTAATTCTTTCATGAAGTTTCGTCGTCCCTGGATACCAAAATAAGCGCTGCAGAGCTGCACGGTGGACCATACTGAAGCAATTTAAAAAAGCTTTACTTTTTTGAGCTGTTCAATGTGTTTTTTAGCTTTATCTCTTTTATTGTTTACATAAAAGATTTGGCTTTTTTTTTTATCTATGTTACCTGTTAAAAGATTTCTTTTTTTTTTATAATTGAGTCCACACATGTTATGCTTTGTGACATTTATCTCAGTGGTCACTTTTTGAACACCACAGCATATTGAGTAAACACAAATACTGTGAACCAATACATTAATATTTCCTATTCAGCCACATAAGCATCATCTTTATGTCCCTGATTGAAAATGTTAAATAAATGATAGTACATCTTTTTTTTTTTCTTAAATTCAGAATGTTTATGTACTTTTTTACAATTTTGGTATAATTCCTGCTCTAAGTGAGTCACGCTGGCGGCTCAATGCATGTTTTATAGTCTCTATTTTCCAGTAAATCGATGAATCGATTACTGAATTAGTTGAGGATTATTTTAGTAATCAAATAATCAGGATTAATCTCATTAATTCCTTCAGCCCTAAATGTGTGAAGAAAAAAAGTGTTGAAAGTTTACAGATGAGTTTAAAGTTTGGAAGCTAATTGAGATCAGAGGGAGAACCCAGAGGCTGCAGGAGGCTTCAGCACAAACATCTGGCCCAGCCGTGGGCACATTCCCACTTTATATTTATAGAACATGAGATAAAGCATCGTCCGTCACCGAGGGGAAGAAGCTCTGGGCTTCAGGCTGGGTCTGGATGCTCAGGTCTGCATGGGGAGTGGGTGTCTATGGGCTGAGCGATGACTCTGCGTTCCCATCTTCCTCCCGCAGCCCAGAGATCGGCCCAGGAGCTGCCGCTGGTGGATAAGCAGAGCCTGGAGACGTGTGCGGCCTCCGGAGGGGAGAGGATGATCCTGGACGGGCACAACTTCCAGCACGACTCCAAGGTGGTGTTTGTGGAAAAGGCTCAAGGTAAGAGTTAAGGCTGGAGGAGAGCCCCCCCCCACCCCCCTCAGCTCAGCTGCTGGAGAAACCCCAGGAACCCCCCCCCCCATCCTCCGTCAAAATATCCTCCACGCTGCCAGAGTGCCACATGTGGTGCACATTAGCGCGCTGTATTTTTAACCCGGCAGATTTACATTTGCAGAAGTTTCCATTGCCTGTTCAGCAGAGGAATGATCACAGCGGAGCGTGTTGTGTGTGGGGGGGGTGGGGGGGCTGCTTATGCACGTGACACATAGATCCTCCTGCTGTGTGTGTGTGTGTGCTTTGAATTGGAGTTTTTCTTGCTGGGAGCTGCTTCAGTTTGGAGGCAGCAGCAACCACTCCCAGATGTTCAGCTGCGGTTTACAAACAGCAATCTGCTTGATTAGCTTCTTGAGGAAGAGTTTGGGCTGAGGCCGAGCGGCGTAAACACGTGTGATCGGATTAGAGCGGCGACTCGTTCCAAGGTCGAGGGAAGCAGCTTCATTGTTTCATCCGTGGAAGCAGGAATTGGAGGCTTGCAGCTTCCAGCTCTGCTCCTCTCAGCGTCAATCGCTTTAACTTTTAACCTCTTTATTGCCAATGTTGTATTTTCTTAAATATGTGTTTGAAACAAACCTGGAAGGTTAGAAAGGTTCAACTTTAGCAGATTAACCCTGTAATGCCAAATGTATCATATTTGATACATACGGTTTCTGAAATGTTTGGCGTCTGACACCTTTTGCATAATTTAATAGTAAAAACTTTGCTCAAAATCCTATTGTACACAATCAGATATACCTGATAACAGCCAGTAGAAGACTACACAAAAAATAATCTTGACTTATTGCATAGTAATATATTATTAATATAAAAAATATATTTCTGTTTTTTCTTTTTACATATTTTGTTAAAAGGGCAAATAAGGACTTCAAACCAAAAAAAAGTAATTATCTGTTTTGTTTTATTCTTGGATCGGGCTTTAAAGGGTTAAAGACAGATTTATGTGGAAATGTATAGAAAAGTAGCATATAGATTCCACATAGTATCAGAGGAGTTAAAAGTATTCATGTTTATTCCTCCAGAATAAATCCTGCTGTTTAAAATTATTTTAGTAGAAGTTAGAGGATCAACTGCAGCTTTTTACTCCAGTAAAAGTGTAAAAGTACAATTTTTAAAACTACTTAAAGAATAAAAGTAAAAGTAATGCAGGAGAAACTATTAAGGCCAGAAACTTTACTGCTCTGCTCTATTAAAGGAACATTTTTCTACCTTTCTGGATGATAACTTCCTTAAAGGAATAGTACACCCAAAACATGATTAGCCTTCATTTTCTACTCACCCCCATGCTGAACAACACTCTGGAGTACTTTTTTGATATCTCAAATGCATCTGGAGATCTGGGAGGCTTCTTGCTGTCTGCTGACATTCAAATAATGGAGGTCTACGGTGCCCGAGGCAGAAAGGTCCATAAAAGTCCACAAAAAACTTGTCCATATTCCTCCATACTGCTCGTCCAATGTATTCCAAGTGTCCTGAGTGGGTAGCATCCAGAATTTACACGAAACGAAGTCATTTAGAATGTTTTTAGAGCATAAACAGTAGTGTATAGGATTTCCTGAAAGCGCGTTCACGACGCTACGGAAACCGCGGCAGACCAAACCAGATGAAAGTGCGCATTCAGCGTCTGCTCTGCCGATAATGCAAGCGTAGAAGAAGAAATGTGCTGTTTACCTGTGCAAAGAAAGAAACAACGAAAGAAAAATGTCTGAGGACTTCAGTGTTGAGGAAGAGCATGAGTTCTTTGCCGAGCTGAATGCGCACTTTCATCTGGTTTGGTCTGCCGCGGTTTCCGTAGCGTCATGAACGCGCTTTCAGGAAATCCTATACACTACTGTTTATGCTCTAAAAACATTCTAAATGACTTCGTTTCGAGTAAATTATGGACGCTACCCACTCAGGACACTTGGAATACATTGGACGAGCAGTATGGAGGAATATTGACACGTTTTTTGTGGACTTTTATGGACCTTTCTGCCTCGGGCGCCATAGACCTCCATTATTTGAATGTCGGCAGACAGCAAGAAGCCTCCCAGATCTCCAGATGCATTTGAGATATCAAAAAAGTACTCCAGAGTGTTGTTCAGCATGGGGGTGAGTAGAAAATGAAGGCTAATCATGTTTTGGGTGTACTATTCCTTTAAGCTTCATTTTCTTCGTTTTATAACTAATGGTAACAGATTCACATTTAACTTTGCATCATCTTGAAAAAAATGATTTATTTTGGTATGTGAGCAACAAGTTGGGGCAGCACTGAGTCCAACCACTGGACTTGCTGTGAACTTTTAAACCCTGCGATTTCATCGTACAGTTTGAGTTATAGCTGCGTGCAATGATTGAACATTTTGCATGTATGGACGGCTTAAAGTAACAGAACCTCACAGTGATGGAAAACTGAATGATGGCGGGGTAGAAAATGACCAGCAGCTCCTCAGGAACGGAGGATTTATAATCAGCCTGTAGAACTTCTCTCGCTCTACTCAGTCCAGAGGACACGGTCCCAGACATCTGGTTCTTCATCCAGATGCTGGGTTTCTAATCTCACTCCTGCTGCCATCTTGGTTCTACAGAAAAGAGGCTTTCCTCTTCAAACCTTCAGGGAGCCAGGCTGGTTCAGGGTCATGACCTTTAAGGTGGAGCATTAAGGTGGTGTTTTGTCAGTTCTGTGATGTTCTGGCTCTGATCCTGGTCTGAATCTGCTAAGATGTCCTTTCCTGAGCAGGTGGATGTTCTCCTCTCTCTGATGGACTCCAGATGGGTCCATAAAGGCTGCTGTCCTGCAGATTTTAGAGGTTTCTCTGCTTCAGCACAGCTGATTAGGATGATTGCAGTTCAGCAAAAGCCTGTTAAGCAGCTTTCACTTAAAATCCACTGTACTGGAGCAGGGAAACATCTAAAACATCTAAACCTGCAGGACAGCGGCCCTCCAGGGCCGACTTTGGGGATTCCTGCGGTAACTCTTCCCCGATTGACGGGCAGTTGCTCCTCTGAGGCCATTGCTGTCGTCTTTCTGTCTATTAACACCCATCTCCTGCAGACCGGCCAACGGGTCCCGCTCCTGCTTCTGCAGAGGGGCTCCTTCTTCTGATGATGATGATTAATGCATCTGATTATTAACTGCTTTTCCAGCTCTACATAGTTTTACCTTTATGAAACATGTAACGACTCTTTTCAATCTCTTGTGAAACTTTGTTCACTAGGGTTAGGGGTAGAACTTCATTCCATGTTCCGCTACCAGCAGCTGCTGCGTCAATCCGGCGGTGTTTAGGACCTGGAGGAGCTGCTGCTGATGGGCGGGCCCTCCTTGTTTTGATGAGGGCTTCCCCGGGTCTGGCACCAGCTTTGGATTCCAGGGCAATCCTACCATGGAAACACCGTTAACCCGACACACACCCCCCCTTCATTAACTCTTTCAGCTCCCTGGGGTTCCTCTGCACAGCTGCTCCATCCACAGACAGACAGCAAAACAGTCCACAAGCAGAGGCCACAGTGCTCTCTGGGGGGAAATGCTTCATCTCATCCGATGGGATGAAGGAACATTTTTAAGATTAACCTTGAAGTTTGAAACTTGTTGGATTCTTCATTGTTTCCCTGCAGAGTTTAGCTCTCCTTGTTTTCCTCTCTTTCTGTTTTAATGGTTGAGTTTCGCATTGAGGCTGTGGAGGAACGCCCTGATGTAACATTTCTCACAAGCACTTTCAGCTTCCTTTATTTTTAAGTGTGTGTTTTTTTTGTTGCTCCCCACGACTGAAGCAGAAGGAAATCCCTCCTTCTAACCGGAGACTCATAAACAGGAAGATGCTCTCTATGATCAGCAAGTCAGGCAGGAAATAAGGAAGCTGCTGACCTGTTTCATTTCAGTGCGGTGCTGGTGGAGTCCTTTATTACCTCTAAGGCTACGTTCACACTGCAGGCCTTAAAGTCGTAGGGAAGTCATATTTAAATGTCAAATCATTCACGTATAAATGTACTCTTTATCGGACCATATTCTCCCAAAAGTTAGAAAATTTCTATTTAAAAAAAAATCCTGTCTTAAAATCTGTGTTTTTTTCTGTTATCTTCTGCAGGCCAGTTAGTTCTACCTCAGCCTGAACACCTAAATTCGGCCAATCATATATAAACGGTCATCTGTCAATCAAATGTTTTCGGTCATAGCATCTTGATTCATATGTCGCAGCTAATATACGCAACGTCTGTGTCTTCGGCAGGCGTAGAGCTAACAGAACTGGCAGCGTTGCGAGGCAAGGGCTCAAACATGTACGGCTGGAAGCCTTCTACACCAAGCCAAGCTTCTGCCGCCCTGGCGTCCTTTTCCACAACATCTTCGTCCCCGCTTTCCTCCTATAAATAAAAAACTCATCCAAGACCTCCGACACTAAACTCTCCTCCTCTTGCATGTTTCCGCTGTCCATAGCGTTCCTTGACAGCGTCGTTTCTAAGGCCCCGTCCACACGAAGTCAAAACGAACACGAAACGCTAATATTTTCCAGAACGTTTGTCTTAAAGACGGAGACGTAAAATAAATGTGAGCGTCCACACGAATGCATGAAAACGCTGCAAAATGTATGCCAGGCCTGTAAGTGGCGCTGTGGTGCCAAAGCAAAAGTAGGCGACGAAATGTTGGGCATGCGCAGTAATATTTATACATGGTTGCCCTGCGGGTCCATTTTCGTGGTTCAGTCAAATTCAGGTGCTGAACTATGTGGTCGATATTGCTCTGTTCTTCCTGGAGATATTCCAGAAGAAGAAAATTCTGTTGTAAGCCCGACAGCAGGGTGAGTAGCATGAACAGCAACCATTCAACACAGTACGGCGCCATTGTTGCTGTGATACTGTGTCGCGCATGCGTGTTTAGAGGCGACGCTATGATGCATGCGTGTAAGAAAAAAAATGCGGTTAGACCTTAATGATGGAAACGCGAAAACGCCGTTTCAAAATCTTCCCACTCTGAAGGCTGAATAAAGAAAAAGTTTGTTTACAGACCCCCGAAACGCCGGCTTCTTATGGATGAGAGGCTGGTTTGGTGAAAAATGTGTGCGTTTAGGCCAGGGTTCGGCTTCGTGTGGACGGGGCCTTAGTCACCAATTTAGTGCTACTTGGTCCCAATGGAATTTCCCATTGGGAACCTACTAGCACTAAGTTGCTAACTGGTTAGCAAGATGATTCCGACAAACTGGCCACAACCAAACTGGCTTGTGTACCTTCCACCACAACAATCCCGCCCCCTTGATAATCGACCAATCACTCACTTTATTCACTCATGTAAAGTCGGGCACCACTCTGGAGAATTCGGAAATGCAACCATTGGAACAGCCGCTTCCCTACGACTTTAATGCTCAATTCTGATTTTTTTTTTATTGGATTTTTCCAAATATATGTGACTTGTATGTGATCTCCTGTATGAGCTGCAGTCATACAGCTTAAGTGGTCCACATGCGCAGTAGAGGACGCAATGACGTCCAAAGCCAGCGTGCTCTGTGTTTACGGAAGTAAACATCGATAGTAGGACTGGAGCGCATCTTTCCCAACCTTAAAAAGGAACAGACCAGATTAAGCTACTATGAGAAAAAGCAGAGAGAGCAGAACGTTAGAGATTGAACTAATAGATTCTGCAGAGTGGGAGAATAGAGATAGAATGAAGCAGAATGATGAAAAAGGGGTCCCTATGTCCTCCAGCAGTCTAAGCCTATAGCAGCAGAACTATAGAGATAGCTCAGGATAACCTGAGCCACTCTAACTAGAAGCTTTATCAAAAAGTTTTAAGCCTTGCCTTAAAAGTAGACAGGGTGTCTGCCTCACCTTTTTTTGATTTTTTCCACCTGAGGCCACATTGCCAGACCTCGGTACACACAGAAGGTTCCGGTCGGCTAAATCTCACCCAGGAGCCCAGATCCTCTGGAGGCGGGAACATGCTCACATCATGGCCCCTCCACCACCGTGCCTTACAGTTTCTATAGGGTGTTTGTGTCGATCTGCCGTTTGCTTCTGTTCATCACGGTCCAACGTCTCTGCTTTGGTCTCCTCTGTCTGGAGGACATTGTCCCAGGCGTTCTGTCCTTCGTCCATCTTGGTTCTAGAGAGAAGAAACTTTCAGCCAGGCTGAATCAGGGTCATGACCTTTAACCTTGTTGAGTTTGTTTTTTTGGTCATTTTTCTACTCTGATGTTGGCCTGAAGCTCCCTGGAAGATCAGAGCGTTCTGAGATGTTCTCCTGTAGGATTTGATCATTGTCTCTGCAGGACGAAGGACGTTAGATGGACAAAGCATATCCATGGCGTCCAAACAGGCCCACCAGGGTCACTGCTTATATATCTGGCCTGATGCTCCAGAAGGGTGAACGCTGTGATCCAGCTGTGAACCTGGCCGCAGCAGACCGGTTTAAACCTGCACCTAAAGGCTGCAGAGTGAGGCTGGCGGCGGTTTGCTGCACGTGGTCGGCGTGCCTCTGCAGAACAACGAGTCCCGCGGTTTGGCGGTTTCTGACACGTCTCTCAGAACAATGCCCGTTGTCATAAACAAATCAATTACAGACACATAAACAGCTGTGGATTACGCTTCCATGCGTTTACAACATAGGATCCAGAAGCTCTACATGGAGACGGCTGCCACTGTCGCTCCGTGTTTGAATGTTTTCAGGGCGGCAGGAAGGAATAAGTTTGAGTCGCCAGGCGGAGGACAAGGCAGCTCTTTGAGCCGCAGCAGAGCATGTGTTTATATTTACTGGATGTTATGAGGGCTTGGGCACATGCCACCCCGCTCTTTCACTCTGGGCACCACAGCTTCACTCCACCCAGCCCCAGTGAAGGAGCACAAGGAGCCATTTGAATCCACTTATACACAAAACATGACAAATAACCGAAGCCTGTATTGTCTGATTCCTCCGTGACTCTCTGCTGCTCTGTGTTATGTCTGCCCTCAGAGGGGACCGCTGCTAACCAAATGTGACTGCCGAGGCCCAGAGGCTGCCTGGGTGTAGTGGGAGCTGTGGAGGGGTACTGGTTTATAAGCTGGCTCGGTTTTGGGGAGCGGTTTTTTGGCTCCGCTGTTAAACGCGGAGAATCTTGGAGAGAGTCCAGCACAGTGGGTTTGGGAGCTAGAAAACTGTTAGGAGGGGGAGCTGCAGATGAAGGTTTTTTTTCATCGGGTCAGAGCTGAGCAGATGTTGCTCTGCAGCTCTGGAACATTCTGCGGTTATCAGATATCTGGGAGTCTCTCTGCAAACAGCGGCGGCCCACACAGAGTCCTGAGACCCACGCTGATCCTAAACGCCAAAGAGAAGGACTCCTTAAACGACGCTTAGAGGAAGTAAAAATGTTTTGCCGTAAAGTTTCCTCTGTTTAAACCTAAATTTTTTATTTTTTTTCATGAAATGGGAAGGAACACATTCATCACTCTAACTTCCTGTCTGGCGCCTAAAACTGGAAATCCTCAGAAAATCAAATAGAATTTTTTTCCCCTCTACTTTGAGTGAAAAAAAATCCCTTTAATTGTTTAATAATTTCTTTTTTTCTAATATCAAAGGTTCACTTCAGCTGTTTTCTAAAATGTATGTTTTATGCTAATTTATCTAAAACTCAAAACTGTCATCGGATTAAATATATACGGAATAAAAACCACAAATATTCAATTTAGTTCAGTTTATGTGAGCATGCATGTTGCGACAGTGGAGAGGAAAAACTCCCTTTGAACAGGAAGAAACCTCCAGCAGAACCAGGCTCAGTGTGAGCGGCCATCTGCTGAGGCCCACTGGGGTTCAAGGAGACAGAAGCAGACATAGAAAAAGAAGCATAGATACAAAAGGCAACTGTCAACCAGCTCCACAGGCGGCCCCGTCCAGGAAACACACAGCCAGGCAGACGAGCTCCGAGCCAGCTCCCATGTCAGAGGATGAAGAGAGCACATCCAGTTAGTCACAGTCAGAGAAACAGGACTACACTGGAAAACAGGCCAAGCTCCAACATCTAGAAACAAAGGTGTTGATGGCAGCAGCACAGCTGATATTTCTCTCCAGGATGGAGTCACAGCCAAACAGGAACAGACCAGATGAAGCTACTATGAGAAAAAGCAGAGAGAGCAGAACGTTAGAGATTGAACTAACAGATTCTGCAGAGTGGGAGAATAGAGATAGAATGATGAAAAAGGGGTCCCTATGTCCTCCAGCAGTCTAAGCCTATAGCAGCAGAACTATAGAGATAGAATGAAGCAGAATGATGAAAAGTTTTCCATCCTGCAGAAAGACTCTTCCAGAAATACGAGGAACATGTGGGATTGTTGCCACATGTACCAAACCCAAAGGTCATGAAGGTTTAGGGTGTGGACATTTATGCAGCCATGTTATGGCCCATTTTTAATTTTCACGTCTCTTTTTGTGTTTTTAGTTAAATTTTACAGCATGCGGCACAGCAAAAGTAGGAATTGTTTTTATGTTATTTTTGCAACCCTTTCCAGCATGATCGGTAATAAAACGAGGCATTAAAGCAGCGGAGACTGCAGAGGTATGGAGGGGAGTAAAAAAAGCAGTGAATGGATTTAGATTGGGTCACATTTTTGGCTTTTGTTGTTTTCAGCTGCGTCAAGCTCAGTTATGAAACATGGACAGAAAAAAATCCTCGTCATCATTTCTGACTTCCTTCCGCGCACTTCAAGAAAATATGGAACGGCTAGGAAGAGCTGATGCATTCTGCAGAAATCTGGTGCATGCTGCGGAAAAAGCCGCAGTGAACATTTGTGTTTTAGGATTTAAAACAAGAAAGATGTTAAAACTGACCTGGAAGAACCGTCCTAACCTCGCTCCACTGCTCATCAACAGCTCAGCTGTAGAGATGGTCAGCAGCACCACGTTCATCACAGACACCCTCACCTGGACTGGAAACACCACCTCACTGATATAGATGGATTTATTGCTTAGTTCATCCATTGACTGGGAAATGACCAGTGGAACGTCTTCCTGCAGACAGAAATCTGCTGGTTTCTGCAGCCAAATGCTGAACAGGGAGGGATTATTACTGCGCATCTCTGTGGGGGTGGGAGTACCAATATGGCGGCCGGTGGCTTCACTGCAATCCACTGAATAAATACAGATCAGTGGGTCCAGCAGGTTCTACAACAGCTCTCCATCCATCCATCCATCCATCCATCCATCATCCATCCATCCATCCATCCATCCATCCATCCATCCATCATCCATCCATCCATCCATCCATCCATCCATCCATCATCCATCATCCATCATCCATCCATCCATCATCCATCCATCCATCCATCATCCATCCATCCATCCATCATCCATCCATCCATCCATCCATCCATCCATCATCCATCCATCATCCATCCATCCATCCATCCATCCATCATCCATCCATCCATCCATCCATCATCCATCATCCATCATCCATCATCCATCCATCCATCCATCCATCCATCCATCATCCATCCATCCATCCATCCATCCATCCATCCATCCATCCATCATCCATCCATCCATCCATCCATCCATCATCCATCCATCCATCCATCCATCCATCATCCATCCATCCATCATCCATCCATCCATCCATCCATCCATCCATCATCCATCCATCCATCCATCCATCCATCCATCCATCCATCCATCCATCATCCATCCATCATCCATCATCCATCCATCCATCCATCCATCCATCCATCATCCATCCATCCATCCATCCATCCATCCATCATCCATCCATCCATCATCCATCCATCCATCCATCCATCCATCATCCATCCATCCATCCATCCATCCATCCATCCATCATCCATCCATCCATCCATCCATCCATCCATCCATCCATCATCCATCCATCCATCATCCATCCATCCATCCATCCATCCATCCATCCATCCATCCATCCATCCATCCATCCATCCATCCATCATCCATCCATCCATCATCCATCCATCCATCATCCATCCATCCATCATCCATCCATCCATCATCCATCCATCCATCCATCCATCATCCATCCATCCATCATCCATCCATCCATCCATCCATCCATCCATCATCCATCCATCCATCATCCATCCATCCATCATCCATCCATCCATCCATCCATCCATCCATCCATCCATCCATCCATCCATCCATCCATCCATCATCCATCCATCCATCATCCATCCATCCATCCATCCATCCATCCATCCGGCCTGTTGAAGAGCAGAAACGTGGAGAACTTTGCCCGCAGCTTCTCATGTTTTCTGCAAACTGCAGTTTATTTCCCACAGAGAGTCATTTTCACTGACCTTTAATGTTCCTTTTAAGTCTCGCTTAATGATTCAGAGCTTTTCCTCCCTGTCGAATAAATCGGTTTCAGTTATAGATTTACTCGCACCTCATTGGGCAGAGGGACAAGTCAAACCTCTGGCAGGCCAAAGTTTCCAACAGCCTCATTTAATAAACTGATGGGAAAACGTGCGTAATGTGGCGCAGAGGAGAAGAAGGAGAAGCAGAAAAGGTCTGTTTAGAAACCGTCTCATGAAAACAGCAGAAAGATTCCTCAGAGAACAAAAAGACGGTTTAAGTTGAGTTTCCAGTGGCTGTCCATTAACGAGCCAAGCAGCTGCTCCAGCATGCCGGGGCTCTGATGCCATCAAGCCGCCGCCGCCGCCGCTGCTCATCCGTTTGGAATGACCTGGATTATTTCCGGAGCTGCAAATGATTTTACTTTGGAGCGGATTTATTTGTGTGTGATGTAACATCCTTTATTCTGTTTTTTTCTGATCCGTCGTGTTTTCTCTGCTCTCTGATGTTTTTTTTTTGTTTGTTTGTTTAGATGGACACCACATCTGGGAGACTGAGGCCAAAGTCGACAGAGACACGCTGAAGCCAGTAAGCAACACATCTGTGTAGGAAACAGCTGTTTCCAATGATCTAGCATTGGGAAAAGTAAAATAAACCAATACTTGAATGATTCTCCATAAATAAACCTCCCCACTGATCTAGTCCATCGTCCTTTTTTTAAACAAATCTGAATCAGCATGTTTCATCATTCAAGCTCTTTTTTTCCTTCAGTAATATAAACATTTTACGTTCTGTAAACATAAAGCTAAAACTAGTAGGTTGCTGATAATAATAGTTAGATGATCTCAAATCAAAACATCTCAGCAAACTCCGCATCATTACAAGCAAACGTCTATATTGAAATAGTTTTTATTCTGCTAAAATAAAAATAAAAATCACTAATTCCAAATAAATCTAGTGAAACTACAGTTAATCAGATGTACTCCCAAGAAAAAAAACCTGTGGGTTCACCTTAATTCAATCCTCCGCTCTGTGAAAGCACAGGGTGACTGTAGAGCAAAACACCATTTCTAGGAGCAGTGGCCAAACAGAATATATATGTATATATATATTTAGTCTTCAATTACTGTGTTTGTTTAAAAGTAGGTTTGAAGTCCAAATGAAAGAATAGAAATGTCAGGTAAGATCTGCATGTCTCTGTAATCTATTCTGAATAAAACACACAATCCTGGATAACATTTCCATGTCAGAATGAGCTCTGATTCTAACAATTAGCTACATTCAGCCTGAAGTGACCGAAATCTGATCTTTTTGCCCAAATGCGACCTGGATCTGATCTTTTCATGACAGCCTGGACAACTTAGATCCCTTTTCCAATGCAACTCAGGCCGCTTGGCTCTGTGGTCCTGAATCCGATACTTTTCAAATGCGATCCGTGTCTGAACGGCAGTGGTGTCAAAAGTTCACACTTTTGTTACTTAAGTAAAAGTATAGATACTGCAGTTTAAAATATCTCTGGTAAAAGTTGAAGTACTCAAGTAAAAGTGAAAAAATATGTGTTCCAAAAACTACTTAAAGTATACAAGTAAATAATAACCTTTAGAAGAGATTTGCTTGGAGTTGCCATATGATGACGTCATAAAAGGGGCGGGGCCCCGAGCAGATCTGGTACCTACATCGGTGCTACCATCCATGTTTACTTCTGTAGACACAACGCGCTGGCTTGTGACATCATGGCGTCCTCTACTGCGCATGCAGGATACTTAAGCTGTATGACTCCAGTTCGCACGGGAGATCTCCAGCAGAACGACGCTCAGTGTGAGCGGCCATCTGCTGAGGCCCACTGGGGTTCAAGGAGACAGAAGCAGACATAGAAAAAGAAGCATAGATACAAAAGGCAACTGTCAACCAGCTCCACAGGCGGCCCCGTCCAGGAAACACACAGCCAGGCAGACGAGCTCCGAGCCAGCTCCCATGTCAGAGGATGAAGAGAGCACATCCAGTTAGTCACAGTCAGAGAAACAGGACTACACTGGAAAACAGGCCAAGCTCCAACATCTAGAAACAAAGGTGTTGATGGCAGCAGCACAGCTGATATTTCTCTCCAGGATGGAGTCACAGCCAAACAGGAACAGACCAGATGAAGCTACTATGAGAAAAAGCAGAGAGAGCAGAACGTTAGAGATTGAACTAACAGATTCTGCAGAGTGGGAGAATAGAGATAGAATGAAGCAGAATGATGAAAAAGGGGTCCCTATGTCCTCCAGCAGTCTAAGCCTATAGCAGCAGAACTATAGAGATAGCTCAGGATAACCTGAGTGTTTTGGATGAGGTATAGGAGGTCCAGCCAAGGAGAAACCTCACTCTGTTTCAACTATAAGCTTTATCCAAAAGGAAAGTTTTAAGCCTTCCTAAATCACTTTTTAACTACATTCCCAATGTGATTCTAAGTAGTCGCTTCCCTGCATGGGAAGATTTCTCACCAGGACCCCAGAGGTCAGCTGCTATGGACGGATCCTCTGCTACCGAGACAGAAGTTAGAAGTTATCGTTGTTAAAAAGATTTCAGACTTTCTGTTTTCCAGCCTGTGGGAGTTTTTTTCTCCGTCTGAGACTGAGGCATGACTCTGAAAGATAGACGAGGGGATTAGAGCATGTCAGCGTGTGAGGCGCTGCACCTGCTCCCAGTATGTTCCCATTAAAAACACGTTTGCACTGCTGAGACACATCTGTCTGCCTCCCTAAGGAGGCGAGGAGTTTTCCTCCCATTCGCCTGAAGGTTGGATTGCTCCCATTTTAAACACCGTCTCTGCCGTGGACAGATTTAACCTCCGCTGACAGACCGCACTAAGCAGGAGCTCCTCACACCTGCAGATCCAACTGTCCCCCACGGGTGCAGGATTTGAGCCGTAGAAGGAATTATTTCACTGATCTGTTGAGATTGAAGATTTATTTTTTCTCCGAGCATTACAAGGATTTAGTTTGATCTGTTTATTTGTTGTGGAGTATTAGTCAATTAGGTCATCTTAATGTGAAAATGAAGTCATAGTATTCGGTCTACAAGATTAAATTAATAACATTACAGAATTAAAATCATAACATTACAAGATTATTCCAAAAAAAGAAAATTAAAATCAATCCTCTGGACTTTGTTTCCAAGTTTGAAGACGTTTCTCTTCCATCCAGGAAGATTTTTCAATTCAAAATGTCAGAAATAGCGTTTAGTTCCAGGTTTTATCCAGCAGCCCAACAAAGCCTGGTTTTAGTTTAGAAAACATGCAAATAGAAACGGATGAACGGGTCCCCCCCTTTGGAATGGGGGTCGTTTGGCTTCTTTGTTTGCCTGCAATGCCCCATACCTGTCTATGTCTCTGAAAGGGGGGGAGTTACACTGGAAAAACGACCTAGAAATAGGTAAAAAATGTCTTAAATTAAGTGTATTTAATCTTAATTTGAGCAGGTAAATGAGATAGTTTGCCAATGGAATGAGTATTTTTACTCTTAAAATAGGATAATTAGATCGTTAAAGGGAATAGTTGGCCTGGCTGAACAGGTGAGGTCTTCTGTTCTGATGCATATCTTCTGGATTTCTTTGCTGATTTGGAAAACATCCAGTTTGGGTTTCCACAGGATAGGAGAGCCTCCTTGATGTGTTTCTTTTCTTTTCGTTTCTCTTCCCTTTGAAAGCTTCCTGGATGGGAAGCGAAACGTCTTCAAACTTGGAAACTAAGTCCAGTGGATTGTTTTTAATTTTCTTTTTTTTGGAATGACTATGACCTGGATGACTGAGAATCTTCACCAGCATATTACAAGATTATAGTTGTATTGTTAGAATGAAATCATAATCATATTGTTACCAAAATAAAGTTGTAACATTACTAAAAAAAATTTTTTATTTTTTTTATTTATTTTCACAGATCAAAATAAAAACTCAGAATACACCAATAGAATAAAATAAAAAATAAAAATGTGATGGAGTGTGACAGAAACCCTTTAGGGCTTATACCAAAGGCCACACCCGTAAACCAACAAAACATCAGGCAGCTCACATTATGAAAGTCCTTTCAGAGAAAACAGAATAGACATATACAGTAACATTATTTTTACATTTTAGCATTCAGATTTCAGGGGGTCAAATTTTTGTAAAATCATACATCACTGTCATTTTTGGATAACAGTATTTTTTTCAAAGACTTTCTACCATTTATTTCTGAAGATTCCAAATATTTTCCATATTCTTTCCATAATTTTGCACCACGATGCCGAAAAGAAAATTGCACTTGAGTTTTAATACTTAACGGTAAATGAAAAGACAAAGCTTGTCTAGTATTATAAGAATGCACTTGGCAGTTCCTAACAAAATATTTCTTGAAAGTATCAGCAGACTGACCTTGTTTTATCATAAAAATAAAGGTACATGTTTCATGTTTGATAAATATTAATTTCAAAAATATTCAACAGCTGTAATTTGGAAAAAAAGAGGAGCACTAGCTGCATCAACTTTAGAGAATGTTGCTAAGCGAACAAAAGCTTTTTGCAAAAGTAGTATTTTTTTAAGATAACTAGGAAATGTACTTGCCCAAACAATATTACAGTATGACAGGTATGGATAGAGTAATGAATAATATAGAGTTAACATCACTTTATTGTGAACAAAATTTCTAATCCTTCTCAAAATACCTAGAGATTTAGTGACTTTTTTGCAGACTGTACCAATTTGTTCTCTCCAAAGGAGTTTGTCGTCAAGTTGGACACCCAAAAAACGAACAGTAGAAACTTTATCAATTTGTTGGTTTTGAATACAAATTCTTATATCATCAAATGTATAATTTTTGTGCCCAGCAAAAACCATGAAATTACATTTTTTCACATTCAAAGATAACTTATTGGCTTGGAACCAGGTTGAAAACTGGGCTAGATCTCTGTTCAATTTCTCTGTATTAATAGTCAAGTCTTTATGAGAGATTAGAAAATTTGTATCATCTGCAAACAGAATAGGTATTGTAGAACTTGTGACATTAGCAAGATCA